>NW_022983541.1:805542-836005 GCF_010093885.1 Aplosporella prunicola CBS 121167
CGGACGTCGCCGCCGCCGCACCAGCAGCAAGCAAGCAAGCAAGCAAGCAGCCGACATCAACGGCACGAACCACACTCGTGCGCGCGCGCGGCCAAAGCCGCAGCAGCGCAGCAGGCAGCCGGAGCAGGCATCATCTATCCGCGATATTTCCATGCGCTGTCAATCATTCCATATTGCAGCAGCAGCAGCAGCAGCAGCAGCAGCGCTAACGCGGCCTCTCTTGCCTCGCGCAAACAGCTCCCCTCCGTCATCCACGGCGACCTGGATTCCCTGCGCGACGACGTGCGCGACTGGTACGCGTCGCGCGGGGTGCCCATCTCGCGGGACCTCGACCAGTACTCGACGGACTTTGGCAAGGCGATTAAGAAAGTGACAGTGGAGCACTGCAACCGCACAGCGGGGGCGGGGCAGACGAAGAATGGTTGTACCGAATCACGAGACGGGGCCGCAGGGCAAGAGCACACGGCGAACGGGGTCGAGCAAGACGGCTCGGGTGACGCGGGCACCGACATCCTCATCCTCTGCACCCTCGCCGGCCGCGTCGACCAAGGCCTCGGCCTCCTCTACGAAATGCTGCGCACGCACAACCAGCACAACGCGCTGCGCCTCTGGCTTTTCTCCGAGAGCAGCGTGTCGTTCATCCTGCCCCCGGGCGAGAACCGCATCGCGGTGCGCGCCGGCTTCTTCACTGAGAACGTGGGCATTTTGCCGGCGTTTGGGCCCGCGACCATCTCGACCAGCGGGCTCGAGTGGGACGTCTCTGATTGGTATACCTGTGTCACCGGGAATGTGAGTACCAGCAACCATGTCAAGGCTGAGGAGGTGGTCGTGCGCACCGATGCGAGCGTGCTGTTTACGATTGAGCGCGAGGAGCGGTTGCCGTAGGTGGGATGGGTTGGGGGGTTGGGGGGCTGGGGGCTACGGGGAGGGGTGTAAGGGGGTGGTGGGGGGTGGAGAGAGGGAGGAGAGGATGGGGATGGGGACGGGGACGGGAAGGGAAGAGGAAAGAGCATGGGAACGGCTCATAAAGCCGGCACCCCTAGCAAGCACCACACAAACAGAATTAGAACGCACGCACACGCACACGCACCCTCATACATACCATACCATCTACCAAGACCACACACACGAGATCTCTCTAAGCTAGCTAGATACCTACATACATACACACACACATACAAACACGGCGCCGAATATCTTGCCCACCCCTAACTACCACGATACCTACAGCGTACTCCCAAGGCAGTCATAACAGACTATCACACCACAGTTGTTACGCACTACACAACCACACAAAACCAAAATCAAAAACATATAAAAGCACCAGCGTATACCACGACGGTAAAAAAACAAATATCCGAAAAGCATAACGACGCTTAGATAGTTTCTATTCTTATACCTATCAAAGGGCAAAAAGTATGTTACATTTATATAGTCTTGCAGGTATGGATGTTTAACTGGGGTGGGTACAATATATCTAGAGGGGCAGGTAAAGTGTCTACAACCGGTTTAATATTGCAACACGAACTAAATGAAGTATACGGGTGTTATAGTAGCGCGAGGCAACGATAGGTTGCGCGAGAATGAGAGCGAGAAGAGCGAGAGTGCGGCTGATAACGTCACCAAAGCGCTCTTACGTCATAGCGCCCGCCTCCGTCTACGAAGCCGTGAAGTAGGTAGGGCGCGCACGTCGCGCTAGCTGCTGATAGATCGTGCACCATCTACTTCTGGTGCGTGGAGCCGTAGGCTTGCCGATGAGTGAGTGAGTGAGTGAGTGAGTGCGTAGCTATTAAGGTGTTGCGGACGGGATGCATGAGTATGAGCAGAGGGGGGTGTTGTGCGGTGACAGGAAGGCGATGAGAGTGCTCTCTCGATCTTCTACTTCGTACAGATGATATTTTTAACACCAACACCAATATACCCGCCATGCTAGAGCTTCGTAAGCTCCCTGACCTTCCCGAAGTGAAGCAGTTATTTAAATATACTTGTCACTATACACACACTCACTCACTCACCCAGGTACATCGCGTACATCGCAACAGTACAGTACCGTACAGTGCAGTACACCAAAGCGCCAAAGGGCCACGAACGCCTCCGTCCGCATCCGCATCCGCAACTGTGGCGTGTATGTATGTGCGTGTTGACGAAGGCGAAGGTGTAGACGAGGAAGGCGAATGCGATGGTGATGGTGAAAGTGACTGAGAGAACGTCGTGCGGATGTATAGGTTAGGTAGACAGGCAGCCAGGACGGGAGTTGTGTGTTCATGGGAGGTACTCCTAGTAGGTACCTAGGTCGTTTGGGCGTGCCACGTGCGTGCGTGCCATCTGGGTTGTTTGTTTATGTTTGGTCTTTTTGTTTCTGCTGATTGTGTCTTGCTTGTATATTTGGGTGTGTGTATGATATCGCACCGCCCCTCCCTACCTAGCCTGTCCGTCCAGTCCAGTCCAGTCCAGTCCAGTCCAGTCCATTATCCCTAGATAAACCGTCCGTTTCGCGCAAAGAAAGGTGAAAGAACGAAAGAAAATCCCGAAAACGCCCCTCACCCCACACACAACCCCCACTAAAACGCCTCCAACCGCTCCAACCCCCCCCTCGACCTCTTCAGCCGCTCCCCCAAATCGATATCCTGCTCAGCCTGCTTATGCAAGTCCTTGACGAAGCGGCCCTTCTCGCTCCGCTGCTGCTCGTCCAGCTCATGCTGCTCGGCCTCTTTCGCCTCGATAGCGGCCAGCCGCTTGCGCCGGTCGTCCTCCAGCTGCGACGCGCTGCTCTGCATGGCGGCGAGCTTGCGCGCGCGCGCCTCGGCTGCTGCCTCGTCGTCGGCTGCGGATTTCCTGGGCGGCGAGGCGCGGCGCTGGGGGCGGGTGGGCCGCTCACGCGCGTAGTCTCGGTCGCGGGTGTAGGCGTGGTCGCGGCTGTAGTTGTGGTTGTCGCGCCGGTCCGAGGGCGCGGGTGAGCCCGACGTCGTTCGCCGCGAAGAGTGGTGGCGCGGCGCGCGCTCCCGCTCGTGGTACCGGCTCTCGCCTCGGCCGCTGATGCGCCTGTGCGGGGAGCGCGACCGCGTCGGCGAGCGCGAGTAGTGCCGGCGACTGCTGCGGTGGGAGTCGCGCTTGGCGTCGTCGTCGTCGCGGGAGCGCCTGTAGGGAGAGCGGGAGCGGGAGTAGGAGCGGTGGCGATGCGAGCGGTGACGGCGCCCGTCGTTGTCGTCGTCATCGTGCCGCCTGCTGCTGCGGTGCTTGCTGCTGCGATGGGTGTTGTCATCGTCGCGGTCTCTGTGTCGGTGGCGCCGCTGCTTCCGCTCGCTGCTGTCTTGGGCGTCGCCGCCTGCGGCTTTGAGGAGCTGGCGTCGGCGCACGGGGTCGTTCATCATGGCTTCCAGGGCGGCTTGCTCCTGCTTCTTGATGGCCATCATGGGGTCTTCGCGCACCTTGACGGCCGTGTCGCGCGTCGTGTTGGCGTTCTGCAGCGCCATGAAGGACTCCTCGCCCGAGGCCTTTTCCAGCTTCTTGCTCTCTTCGTTCTTCAGGAGGTTGTCGATGCGGCGCTTGCCCAGCAAGTATCCTTCCATCTCCTCGGTGGTGCCAGTCTGGCCGCTCGCTGGGCCAGAGTACATCCAGTCGACGCGGTTGACTCTCTTCTTCCCGCCGGCTGCCTCTTGGATGGCCTGCAGTTCCTGGATGGCGCGTTCTTCCTGGCGCTCCTTCATCATTTGGTCGATGCGCTTGCGCTCGTCGAGCGCTTTCTTTTCTTCTTCCCATACGCGGCGCTGGTTGCTCATCAAGAGCGGATGCCAGCTCTTCTTCAAGTTGAGATCACCACCCATCTTGACGGTGTTGCGGGTGGAAAAGGCTGAGTGGAGTTGAGGGAGGTGGTTCAAGGTGACGCGTAACTGAGACGCGAAAGCGGACGGTCGAGCTGAGGTGACGAGATTCGGCTCGAAAGTGTGGAGTGAGCGTGGTGGGTGGCGTGCGCAGAGTTTGTGGGGGGGAGTTGGATTTGCTGTCGCAAGTCGCGGTCGGTCGCGGTCGTCGCAGTGACGAGAAAGCGGAACCGTGGGAACTTGACATGACTCGCGGGCTGAGTCAGCATCCCGCCCGATTGCCCCGCAGACGGCCGAGATCGCAGTAGCTTTCAGAGTCATTCAACTTTATTCTCTCTGACTTCTCTCCCTCCAATCCCTCCAATTCCTCTCTATCTTCCCCCCGAAACCACCACCGTCATGCCCTCCCGCTCCGACGTCCACTACTTCGGCGCCGGCCCCGCGCCGCTGCCCACCAACGTTCTCGAAAACGCCTCCCGCGCCCTCCTCAACTACAACGACAAGGGCATTGGCATCTGCGAAATCTCGCACCGCTCCCCCGAAGCCAACCAGATCCTCGCCGACGCCAAGAACGGCCTGAGCACCCTGCTCGACATCCCCGATGACTACGAGATCCTGTTCTTGCAGGGCGGCGGCAGTGGCGAGTTCAGCGCCGTCGTCTACCACATGGTGTCGCTGTGGGTGGAGAAGAGGCGGCAGCGCGCCGAGGCCGAGCTGGGCGCCGGCAAGGAGGCCGAGGTGCTGGAGCGGCTGCGCAAGGAGGTCAAGGACGAGCTGAAGCTCGACTACCTGGTGACGGGGTCGTGGTCGCTGAAGGCGTCGCAAGAGGCGGCGCGGTTGGTGGGCTCCGAGCACGTCAACGTGGCCGTCGACGCGCGCAAAGCCAACAACGGCAAGTTCGGAACCATCCCCGCCGAGGCTGAATGGAGCCTCACGCCCAAGCAGCCCGGCGCCGCCTTCACCTACTTCTGCGACAACGAGACGGTCGACGGCGTCGAGGTGCCCGCCTTCCCTGCCGCGCTTGAGGGCCCCGACGTCGCCCCCGTCATCGCAGACATGTCGTCCAACTTCATCAGCCGCCGCGTCGACGTCTCCAAGTACGGCGTCATCTTCGGCGGTGCGCAGAAGAACATTGGCAACGCGGGCGTGACCATCGTCATTGTCAAGAAGGCGCTGTTGGGCCCACTAGCGGCGCCCACGCTGCTCAGGCAGCTCAACCTCCCCGTCGGCCCCATCGTCCTCGACTGGCCCACCATCGCCAAGAACAACTCGCTGTACAACACGCTGCCGATCTTCGACGTGTGGGTCGCGGGGCAGGTCATGCAGGGCCTGGTGCAGGCGTACGGCGCGCAGAAGATTGCGGGGCAGGAGGAGATTTCGAACAAGAAGGCCGAGCTCATCTACGCCGTGCTCGACAAGCACCCCGGCGTCTACCGCGTCGTCCCCGACAAGTCCGTCCGCAGCAGAATGAACATCTGCTTCCGCGTCCACGGCGGCGACGACGCCCGCGAGAAGGACTTCCTCGCCGGCGGCGAGAAGCGCGGCCTCACGGGCCTGAAGGGCCACCGCAGCGTCGGCGGCATCCGCGCCAGCAACTGTAAGTCGCGCCTATATTATGACATCCATTTTGCTCCACCAGCTAACCGACCTCACAGACAACGCAGTTCCCCTCGAGGGCGCACAGAAGCTCGCCGAGTACCTCGAGGAGTACGCCAAGAGCTCGTAACGCGGGCGTGCACTTTGCGGAAAAGCGATTCAAGGGTTGCGGGCGTTCCGGGGGTTGGTGGGTGGGGGTGAGGGGGGTGAGGGGCTAATAGAAAAGAAAAATGTTAAATCTCAGCTCAGTACCTACCTACCTACCTAAGCTGCGAGGGCCGCGCAGCACAGCCCGCAAACTAAACACCATACGCATAAAAATGACGAATACAGAGACAGATACACCCGTTCTCGTCCCCACGCCCCGTCGTTTCTGCACTAACCCACTCACTGCTCCGTCCCTCTGAATTCATACTCCAGCAGACTCGTCGGCGCATGTGCGCGTGCTTGCGGGAGCGATGATGCGCGCCGGATGGGTCGCTGCGGGGGTAGAGCGGGCGGTGGTGAGGGGAGGGGGGTGCGGTGCGCGTAGGGGACGTAAGAGCAGGCACTATACCTGCGTCTCTATCTAGAGTATATACGAAGGGGGTGTAGGCTACGGGAGGGCGTGTTGGCGCTGCATCGCGCTGACTATGCGTGCGTCAGAAGCGCACACCTGCATCGCATGGGTTGCGTCGCGTGTGGGCTGCGTATGTGGAACATGTACATGTACACTGCGTGTCTGCGGCTGTGTCTGGATCGCGCTTTGTAGTGACGGACGTTAGGTAGGTAGGTAGTGATCGCACAGGCTTGCGCTATGGCGCTGCGTGCACGGAGTAGAAGAAAGACCTCGGTTAGGGGGGAGGGTTGGGGGGTTGCGGTATGCGTGCGTGTGCTCTGAGGCCTTTTTGCTGTATTCGGGATCTGGGCACGTAGCTACCTACCTAGCTAGATAGGGAGGGGGCTGTGGCGTCTGCTTGCGTCGTTCTGTGTCCGGCTACACAGTGGACGGTGCGAGTGCTACGTTATTGCCATGCGTATTCTAAGTTCTTCTTATCGTATCTAGTATCTAGGCCTGTAGCTAGACAAGGCGTACTCCGTAGGGCCTGCCTATACCGTTCCCTGTGTCGCTAAACAGTGCATCTCGGTCGACGGTGACGGAGCCTCGATGTCGATACAGATATACACGCAACGCTTAGTCAAGGTGAAACACCGTCTGCCCAAACCTTCATGCGTGGGGTTTCATCCGAAGAGTATTCGTCAGTTGTGAGTTCGACGTGATACCTCGGGCTGGAGACTGCGTGCTTTTGTGTGTTTGATGGTCGTTGATGCCAGCGATCGATGCAAGTCAGCATTCGCACGTGCTGGAGATTGCCAGCATGAGATGCAGATGTAGACGATCATCATCAGTACTGGAAAGTCTGGAAGGACTATAGGAATCTTCGGCCAGGACAGAGTAGATTGGTTCTGGGCTTCATGACTGGGAAAGCCGCCCAGTGTCTTTGTGAAGAAATCCTCATCACTGACGGCGCCCTTCAGAGTGTCGACCTGAATAGGAGCATGATGGCTGAGGCTTGACGGTGCGCTGGAACGACCACCGAGGTCGCCCTTTTAAGCGTCGTCCTGAGTAGGAGTCGGCCTGGTGCTGGGTAAGTGTTCGTGGCCATCTTGAGCACCGTACCGTCCGCAATGAGAGCTCTGCGGAGTATAGTGACGTGCTGTGGCGACAAAGGCGAAAGCCGCGAGAAGCGTAGATGGGGATAGCTCCGTTGTGCTGGAGTCTGATGGTAGGGAGATTATAAAGTAATAAATCTTTACCGCGCATGGCGCGTTCATATCGGTAGCCTTAAAGCTCGTAGGCCGTGAGGAAAGCGGAGATGTGCTGTTGCGTATGCGATGTCAATGAAGAACGCTATAGCACTAATTGAGCAAGCTAGGTAAAGAAATGGGGGCTTGCCTTCTTCCAGTAGCATACGTAGTAACCGCGATGACGGCGGTGGCCGTATCGAGTGGTCGGCTGGAGATCGTGAATGTAACTATATAGCGCTGCGCGACTTCCCGAGAGCACCCTCTGAGAGCATAGTTCTTCATGCTGGTTTTGATGCTCTAGGTACCGCCCTTGTTCCTACAGTTGTAGCCGTCAATGCTCTTATATATGAGGAAAACAGTGATGCTGCTTGTGTTTGTATACGGCTAATGACCAGATCACATGATGATTGCTTGAGAAGCTGACAAATTGGAGGCCTCCTACGGTTTAGCCGGCTGTCCGTATTCTGTATAGAAGAAGCTCCGCTCGCTCCGCTTCTAATAAGAGTACCTCAAATAGAAATGAGAACCTTACTAGCAGTGAGCGGCGCGCGCTCCTGAACGGCGATAGCATCGCTATGTATCACGAGGCTTCCGACGATACTCTAGCATCTTCAGCGTTGGAAGAAATTCGAAATGCCAGATGTTTGGCGTTTAGCTGTTTGCTGTTGATGTTGAGGAAGGAAGACCGGCGCGAGACCTCCGACGTGGCTGAGTCATGAGGCGGCAATCTCGGCCTTGGCGCGGGGTCTGCGGCGGGGCGGGCCTGGCGGGCAGTATGACTGTGTGTCCTTTTTTTCGAACAGCCCACTTCACCCAACAACCATGGCCGAGAAGCAACCCACGACGCAGATGGGCGAGCCGCCGGCGGTGTCGGCCCTCTCGCTGGCCGAAACCGCCACCGACAACCCCAAAAAGGCCATCGAGCAGGAAATCAACCCGTGGGACGTGTCGGCTGCCACGGACGAGGAGGGCAACGTGCTGGCCTTTGACTACGAGGCCATCTCGCGCAAATGGAACACCAAGCTCATTGACCAGGAGCTCATTGAGCGCTTCGAGCGCGTCACCGGCAAGAAGGCTCACCGCTGGCTCAGGCGCGGCCTGTTCTTCTCGCACCGCGACCTCGACCGCATCCTGGACTTCTACGAGCAGGGCCGCCCCTTTTTCCTCTACACCGGCCGCGGGCCCTCGTCCGACAGCATGCACATTGGCCACACGATCCCCTTTGAGTTCACCAAGTGGCTGCAGGACGTTTTCGACGTGCCGCTCGTCATCATGTTGACCGACGACGAGAAGGCCCTGTTCAAGGACAACCTGACCTTCGAGGAGACGATGCAGTGCGCGCGCAACAATGCCAAGGACATCATCGCCATTGGTTTCGACCTGAAGAAGACGTTCATCTACAGCGACCTCAAGTACGTCGGCGGGCACATGTTGCTGAACGCGTGGGAGTTCTCGAAGCTCGTCACCTTCAACCAGGTGCGCGGCGCGTTCGGGTTCGACTCGAGCACCAACGTGGGCCGCATCTTCTACCCCATGCTGCAGTGCGTTGCGGCGTTTGCGACGTCGTACCCGGAGCTCTGGGGCGACGACCCGGCGTCCGACTTCCGCAACAAGAAGACGGCGCAGATCCCCTGCCTGATCCCCTGCGGCATCGACCAGGACCCGTACTTCCGCCTGCTGCGCGACAATGCCCACCGCATGAAGAACCCGTCGCCCAAGCCCGCCCTCATCCACTCCAAGTTCCTCACGGCCCTGCAGGGCGCCGGCGGCAAGATGAGCGCCTCCAACGCCAACAGCGCCATCTTCATGTCCGACACCCCCAAGCAGATCCAGAAGAAGGTCAACAGCCACGCTTTCTCCGGCGGCCAGGAGACGCTCGAGCTGCACCGCGAGCTCGGCGGCAACCCCGACATCGACGTCGCCTACCAGTATGTCACGTACTTTGAGGAGGACGACGACAAGCTCAAGACGCTGTACGACGGCTACAAGAAGGGCGAGATCCTCACGGGCGAGATGAAGAAGGAGTGCATCCGCCTGACGCAGGAGTATGTGCGCGGCTTCCAGGAGCGCCGCAAGGCCGTCACCGACGACCTGCTCAAGCAGTACATGGAGCCGCGCAAGCTGGACTTTGGGGGCAACCCGAACCCCATCAAGAAGGAGAAGAAGGAGGGCGAGAAGAAGGAGGAAAAGAAGTGACTGGCCGAGGAAGAAGATACACTGCCATCTGGACCCCTTCATGTAGCGCCTCAGCGTAGATTAGACAGCAACAATGACAACCGTCTAGCTTGGTTTGGGCAGCCCGTCATGGCATGCAAGTGTGGTGTGATTGTGATGATTCCCACTCCCTCAATAGATAACAACGCACATAAATATACAATACAGCGAAGAGGGGAGAGATGGCAGGCAGCCGCCGAAGGCCTCTTGGGCGCGTGTTTTTCCCCTTTTCCCCCCAAGGGTAGCCGTGCGCGGTCCCTCGTCCTGGGGCAAAAGAAGCGTCTCCCAAACCCCCCGACTCCAAAAACTCCATGCTGATGCCATGCAGAGCGCAAATGCCGCCATGCGATGCGCGCGCAGATAAAACGTGTGTCCTCAGCAGCCAGCTCGCCCACAAGCAAGCAAGCAAACCCTTTCTCCAACTCGAGCTCGCACCCTTGCCCTCCCTCACCGGTCCTTATAAACCTTGGGCTTCCACCCCTCCTCCAGCTCCTTCTCGCGCTCCGCAACCTGCTCCGCCGTCCTGACCTCCATCTCAATGCGCTCCCTCGCGCGTAGAATCTTGCTCTGCAGATAAAAGCTGCCGCCATTCTTGGGGTCGTTGAGATCAAACAGCTTCTTGAAGCGCTCCGTCACGTTCTCGATGTCCGTTTTTCCGCCCTTGGGCGGCGCGACGTTCAGGATCTTGCAGGCTTCGTCGAGCGTGAGCCCCGTTGACAGCGCGGCCGCTCCCCCGGCTTTGCCCGCTGCTTGCGCGTATTTTTGCGACGCTTGGGCTTGCTTCCACGCTTCGGTTACGGCGCGCCCGAAGACGCGCGACCCCGTTATCACCACTTGCGTTATTATGCGGTGGGCCTGTGTGGGCTGTGTTAGCTGCTGCTGCTGCTACCAATACTACTGCTGCTGCTGCCACCACTGCCGCTGCTGTTGCTACTGCGGCGGCGGCGGCGGCGGCGGCGGCGGCAGCGGTGATGACGGCGGAGGGTGGGCGCAGGGTAGGAAGTTCTAAAGTCTTGCCGCATTGCAAGACGGCGGGTTTCTGCGCTTACCATGGTGTTTCGAGAGCAGATGGGACGAGAGACAGCGGGCTCTGCGCGCGAGATTGGGCGGCGTGGCGTGGCGTGGCGTGGCGTGGCGAGGCCTTCTTGAGGATTTTATGGATGGATGGGCCGGGTGAAAGATGAGATGCTGGAGCTAGATCGTCGGCGAAAAGCGTCGAGATTTCCGAGAGCCTCGCGCGCACGTGATGTGATGTCCGCCCCGATTCCGGCCTGTTGGCCGACGTAAAGTGGAAGACATTGCATTCGCCGATATCTTTCTTGTCAATTCAGCGACGGGTATCTGCCGTCTGGAATGTGCTGGGACATGGCTTCTTGCGGTACCTGGACTGCTGAAGTCATCGTTGCCTTCACCATCACTGGCAGCCAGAGTTCCATCATGCAAACTATTCACGAGCGCGTGCAGAGAGTCTCGTGCTTGTTCAAGACCTGTCTCGTTGGCAGCTTTGCGCGCGACAGCTGCTGTCTTCGCAAACAAGCAAGCAACCCGCGCTGCAGCAATTGCCACATGAATGACCGCAGTTGGCAACAATTCTCAACACAAATGCCTCAATGGCGCCAGCCTACTAGCTCAATCTGCAGATAATCTCTAGACAGCAGAGATGTCCCAATCCTCAAATCCCAATGAGGGTCTACTCAGGCAACTGGTGAACAAAAAAAAGTCATTTATGTTTTCATACTCGTAACGTCGTAAGTCTAACCCCCACCCACTCACGCGGCAGGCTGCTCCGCACTCGCCTCAAGCAGCTGCCTGTGCGAGTCCATCGCCTTGGCCGTGTACTCGGCCATGTCGTACTCCAGGCCCTTGCCCTCCGGGCCACCGTCAAACACCTCGTAGGAGAACCAGCTGCGGAAGCCCGTGCGCAGCACCGCCTTCGTCACGTCCACGACAGGCAGATATCCACCATTGAAGGGGGGAGGGCGGAAATCATGGCTCCAGCGGCCGCGGGGCCGGAGGCCCTGCTCATCGGCGTCCTTGCTGAATGCCTGCTTGGGGTTATACGCATCGGAGATCTGCAACAGGTAGATCTTGTCCTTGGGGACGGTCTGGGCGAGCTGGTCGAGGCTGCGCGTGAAGCGCTCGACCACCTGCTCCTTGGAGACGTCCTCGAGGAGGCCGGACTCGGTGGTCGGGTCGCCCCATTCGCCGCCGGCGGTCTGGAACGTGTCGAGGCAGAGGCCGACGTTGGGTTTGTCGACCTGGCGCACAATGTCCCAGACGTCTTTCCAATCGGGTGCGTGCGTCGACCAGCACCAGTTCTCGTAGGCGATGCGGAAGCCCTTCTCGGCGAGGAGGTCGGCCAGCTCGCGGAGGTCGGCCACGAAGCGGCTCCGGTCGAGGCCGATCTTGTCAGCCGGCGTGTCTGACGAGCCGACCTGGGCAACGCGTTAGCTAGGAGTTCTTCTTGGCTGTTGTTTGTGGGACCGGCCGGTAGGGCCTAGTGGCCGCGCTTACCTGTAGCATATCTGTCCCGCAGGCCTCCATGATCCGCACCCAGCCTCTTGCCCTGTCGAACGCGTCTGCCCTCTCTTGCGAGCCCTCAGCCCAGCCCTCAAAGTTCGCAAACGGCTGCAGCATTAGGACCTTTAGCCCCTTGGCGTCCGTCTGTGCTTTGATGGTTTTGGCCGCGTAACAAAGGTCGTCCCAGTCCTTGGGCCCGACCTTTTTCCGTAAGTGAAGCTCTGCGAAGGACAGGACGTCTGGCATGGACAGCTCGATGGCCTGGAAGCCGGCGGCCGCGATGGCCTCGAGCTTCTTTGGGAGAGTGTGCTCGGGCTTATAGCCGACTGAGCAGGTAGCGTAGGAGGTGGGGATTGTCTTGAAGGATTCTAGAGACAGCGCCATGGTGTTTGATTTTGCGTGAAGTCTGAATGTACGGTTTGTTGTTTGTTGTTAGCCTGGTGAAGACGGGCACTCTTTTTTGGAGGCCGGCGTTGCTGCGATGAGTTCATAGTTAGCTACCACCGGCCAGTGACGTAAGTTGGAGGGCGGGACGGGCGCGGATCTGCTCCGCGGTCGGTGCGGTGCTGAGTGCTGCTGAGGCCAGAGATGCAGCATTATTCCACCATTCAACGCCTCTGGGGGATATGGTTTCCCCTCCATGCCCATGTCTTTGCGACGCTCCTTCAGTTCCATTGGTGCTGAAGGGTCAATGGCCAATGATGGGCGGTGCAGTAAGGTGAGGGGCAGGGACAGGGATTTATCGGGCGACTTTTTGAAGCACCACCGTCCGTGCGCCCTGTTACTCATTCATCCTGGTCGAGCACTAACAACCCACCTTCCACCCGCCTCTCCAGCTGAGAAAACATCCTCTGCTACAGTTTTGACCTCCGAGTCACCTTCTCCGTGTTATTCTCTTCATACCCTCTTCGATACCCCCTTCTTTGAGTTAGTTATTCCTTCGCAACAATGTCCGGACAGGTACGCCACCACCGCTTTGCGCGAGCTGCATAGCAATGACTGACTCAACCCATCACACAGTTCTACATCGAGAACAAAAACGTGGGCGACAAGACCACGACCGAGGATTGGCGCATCCGCGGCTACAACCCTCTGACGCCGCCCAATCTGCTCCAGCACGAGATTGCCCAGAGCCAAAAGTCCAAGGACACGGTCATCCAGGGCCGCAATGAAGCAGTGGCTGTTGTGCAGGGCACCGACCCCAAGCAACGCCTGCTGGTAGTCATTGGACCCTGCTCCATCCACGACCCAGCCATGGCGCTCGAGTACTGCGACCGCCTGCTCAAGCTGAAGGAGAAGTACCAGGACGACCTGCTCATCGTCATGCGCTCCTACCTCGAGAAGCCGCGTACCACGGTTGGCTGGAAGGGCCTGATCAACGACCCGGACATTGACAACTCCTTCCAAATCAACAAGGGTCTCCGGATATCGCGCCAGATGTTCGTCGACCTGACGGAGAAGGGCATGCCCTTGGCCAGCGAGATGCTCGACACCATCTCCCCGCAATTCCTGGCGGACCTGCTGAGCGTCGGCGCCATTGGCGCCCGCACCACCGAGAGCCAGCTGCACCGCGAACTGGCCTCGGGTCTGTCCTTCCCCGTCGGCTTCAAGAACGGCACCGACGGCACGCTGGGCGTGGCTATTGACGCCATTGGCGCCGTCAGACACCCGCACCACTTCCTGTCGGTGACGAAGCCCGGTGTCGTCGCCATCGTCGGCACCGTCGGCAACGAGGACTGCTTCATCATCCTGCGCGGCGGCAAGAAGGGCACCAACTACGACGCTAAGAGCATCAAGGAGGCCAAGGAGAAGCTGGGCGAGACGGGCACTAACTCCCGCCTCATGGTCGACTGCAGCCATGGCAACTCTGAGAAGAACCACAAGAACCAGCCCAAGGTCGCGCATGTCCTGGCCGAGCAGATTGCTGCGGGCGAGACGTCCATCATGGGTGTCATGATCGAGAGCAACATCAAAGAGGGTAAGTCGGCAGCAGGTTTCAATTGAGATCACAGCGGCGCTAACATTTTCACACAGGCAGCCAGAAGGTCCCCAAGGAGGGCCGCGCCGGCCTCGAATACGGCGTCTCCATCACGGACGCCTGCATCGGCTGGGAAGACACCGAGGCCGTCCTCGCAGAGTTGGCCGGGGCAGTGCAGAAGCGCAGGGAAGTTCTCGGCAGCAAATAGACGCGGCGCCGCGTTCATTTCTTTTCATTTTCTTGGTCTGGTTATATACATTTCTGCATTTTGGAGGGCAAAAAATACACCATGATGGCGGGGCCAGATAGCAGTTGGCGTTTAATCAGAAAGCAGCATCATCATTAAGATCTCACGCGATCTGTTCTCAACAGCACTTGATGAGTGCGTATTGGTGCTACCGCACGAGTGGCTGGTACACAAAGTGACGAGATAATTTAGCAAAAAAGCTACTTTATAACGACATTTCAAAAAACAAAAGCATCAAAGTAAGACGCGTATGCTGCTTATAAATACCTACCTACCTACCTACTTACTTACTACAGACCCATCCACCACCTACGGCATCCTCCGTAGTTAACTACCTAGTTACCTGCCAGAAGCAAGTGCCCGTTCCATGCCCGCACTGCCCAGGCGCCTCGGCAGCGGCGATCCGAGCTGCAGCGCTTTCCCGCTGTCGGCCTAGCCGCCCTACATAGCTCCAGCGGGCCCCAAAAACGGCCGCCAACGAACGGTAACGTTAACGTTTACGACAACGACAACGGCAACGTTCTTTGGCGTCGTCGTCTCTGCCGGTCACCATGGAGACGCTGCTGCTGCTGATGATGTGGGACGGGCCGCGGTTCTTTTCGCGGGTTGTGCCGTTTTGGCAAGGAGTAGAGAGGTAGGTGGGTGGGTGAGCGTTGTGCGACGAGCGGCGCGCTGGGCGCTGGGCGCTGACGCTTTGGGGTTGCGCGTGGTTGGGTAGGATATCCACCTAAGGTAGGTATGGGGTTGGTGAGAGCGATGCTGTAGGTTTGGACACCCCTCTCTCTTTCTCTTTTTATTTCTCTGTCGATCGCGATCGTTAAATTCTGCGGACGTACGTCTCGTCATTGTTGCTGCTGGTTTTTCTTTTGTCTGTCTGTCTGTCTGTCTGTCTGTTTGGTTTTTGCTTTTCTTTCACGTCATGCATGTCTCGTCGTTGCCTGAGATGATGATGATGGATGCGTATGCACGAATTGCTTTTTTGGCGGCGGTGCCTCCGCCGCTAGATCATGCGGGCCACGCCCGGCGGCGGATGGAGGAGCGCGCAGGCACGAGGCCCGCTGCTGCGGGCTTTGAAACGGCTAGTGGTGCATGAAGAAAGCTTTTGGGCTTGCTGCTGCTCCTCCGGCTCCTGCTCCGGCTCCTGCTGCGCCTGCTTTGCTCCACGACGGTTACGCCGATGCAACGCTATTGCATGCTCGCCGCCAAAGAGGCCCGGGGATTTTCGTTGATTGGGTCCCGAGTCGCCTTGGTGTTCCATGTTCACCGGCCGGCGTGCATGGCGATGGTGCGACCCTCTCTTGCCCCGCCGTGGCGAACATCGTCGTGCGCTTCCGGTTTAAGGAAGTGCTCGCTAGGGGGTTTATTGCAGCGCTCGCGCGTGCCGCCCGAGATAGCCAATCGCCTACGCTGCTCTGGAGAGTTCCGTCTCCGAGGTCTCCACACCCTTTGATGAAGGGAAATGAGGTGGCTCCGGCATGAAAGTTTCTAGAAGGCCATGTGCGTTCCGTCTGCCAATGGCACCGCGGCCAGGTTCCAAACCGAATAACCTTCCAAAAATTGATCGACGCACGCCCGGTTACCGGCATGCTGCGTCGCCGTCTTGGGCGCGCGCGCGCTGCCCGGTTGCCTAGCGGGTCTGCTTGTCCCGCCGCTGGCTCCGCCAGACGAAAGGACGGACCGTGATGGGCATGCATACAGGCTCCCTCCTCGGCTCCTTCACAGCGCGACTCGAGCCACGTCGACAGCAGCAGCCACGAATGCTCACACCGCCATGAAAGAGCCTCATTCTTGGCCGGTTGGTTGCGTCGCCTGCAGCGGTTCCGTGCCGAGGCAGAGGCACCCGCTGGCGGGGAAGCCAATCGCATGGCGACAGACGACACGGCGCCGCGCGCGCACATCCACTCACCACTCGATTAGTGGTGACCGGGGACCCGCCGAACGCGCTTCCAGAAATTCCGCGCGCCGCTGCCGGCCGCCGCTTCATACCTATGCTTCTCAGCCTTGCGGGCCGCGGATGGGTCCGGCATGGCATGCGGCGTGGTGGGATAGCTGGCGACTGTGCGCGCGCGCGCACATACAATGCTGTGCCCATCACCGGCGCAAGTGGAAGCTCTTGCGAATCGCGCCTTGCTGCCACGTTGGTTGTCCTCTTGCAAGGCTCCGCGGGGTGGTGGTGTCGCCGGCATCGTCTTGATCGCGCGTCGACTACGCCATCGGCCACACACTCTGACTAGAGGCGCATCCCTGCAGCCCCTCTGCACCAGGAGACCGTGACAGCTCTCCCTGCATCTCTCTCTCTCTGCATGGAAAAATTTCAATCTCGTCCGTGATCAATGGCAAGCATGGCTGAAACGAGTTGGCGAAAGTATAGCGAGGAGCACGTTCAGACTGGCACCCAGCGGGCGCATCCGTGCAGAAGCGCGTCTGGCCTCCACCACCACCACCAGCTTCACTGCCCCGGACCCTCGCCCAGAGGACGACCCCTTTCGCCGTGCGACGGCCGCCTAGCGTCACTGTTTCAAGCGCCAGGAACAGCCCGGCCATTTGCTCGTCACGTCACCTGGCGCCGCCGATCGGAGGAGCCAGCTTGCACTGCCGCCAGCCAGTGGGGTCCTCAATAACGCCCGGTTACATGCGCATGTGCATACACACAATAGGTACAACGGCGATCGCCGCCAATGATCGCTAGCTAGTTAGCTCTGCAGATGTTCGCATCGCTGCGGGCTGATCTCCAGGTGGATGAGCAAGTGGGGTGCAGCTAGCTCCCCTCCCCACCTCTGCCGGCGAAGCAGCAAAATGGGGCCGCGACGGCAGACACAACACTCCCTCCCAATACGAAAAACGCCTTGTGTTTCGAGATGAAAATAGCGGGCCGGCCGGGCGGGCATTCGTACCTGCGCGGGGGCCAGTAAGCACTAGCTTCCGCGCGCTGTTGGCCCTCCCATCATGTGGTGGAGGGGGATTTTCACTCCAGCGACGACAGCAGCTTGCGACGAGTCTGCCAAGCTATTTTTCGAGTTGCGGTGACGCTGAACCGGCCGGCCAGCAAGGCCGTTGGGACGATCATGGATGGCAGCGCGTGTGCGTGGCGTGGCGCTGTGCGGTTGCCTGCCTGCCTTCCTGCCTGCCTACTTGCTTGCTCAGATGCTCCGCGAACAACACGTCCTGTGCTCTACATGCGGTAGTAATGGTGGCGTGCCCCCGCTGAAATTCGATGTCGATCCGCCGAGCTCTGCGCGCTGCTCGTGAGCGGCGGCATTGGATCGCGTGGAAAGCTTGGGGTGCGGCACCCGGCTGACAGGGGCCGCTTCCCACCTACCTACTACGAGCCTGCTGTGTGTGTGCCTGGCCGGCGGGCCCAGCACTTCCCATGCGCGCAGCAGAGATCTGCGCCCAGGGACGGCGCGCCGTAATCGACCCTCGACTCGTCGCCGACGACACACAGCTCAGCACAGCACAGCGCAACCACGGCGCCTGCTCACGAGGCCATCACGTTGCAGCAGCCTCTCGGCACGCCGCTCCCGAGCATACGCAGTGCCGTCGCGCCGTGGACGGTGGAGGCCGCGCGGGCTGCCAGCCGGGCGGCGGCCACCCTGCCATGCATTGTACTGTACATACACACGTCGACCGCGCGGCACATGACGCTCAAAGGAGGAGAGCTCGACTCGACATGGCGCTCTCTCGCTCGCTTATGCTCAGCCGCAGACAGACGGATGGGCTCGAGGACGTGCTTGGGCTTACCATAGCCATGGCGCCCGCCTGCCCGCGTCCCGCTGCCCTTCGAGGGCCGTGCTGGCGTGTCGTGGCGAGGGAAGATGGTGCTGGGCGGCATCCGTGCGCGCGTCTTGCCTACCTACCTACCCTCTCTCTCTCTCTCTCGGCCTTCCTCTTCTACCCATATAAACTCGTCGTCTGCTCGCTCTCGCTTTCGCGCCTGTCTAGCCCCCCCGTGGTGCAACCATCCCGCCTGCCCGTCGCCGGCATATACCGCTCGCCTTACTTACATACCTATACCTACCTACCACCCGCGCTCCCCACTAGGTTGTTAGCAGACGGCTGGACCGCCGCCGCCGCTGCCGCCGCCCCCGCCCCCGTCCACTCTTCCGCTTTCCATATATATCTGCCTTAGCTCCTACCTGCTCCGGGTCCAATTTGGAACAACAACAACAACAACGGCACCAGCTCCCGCGCCCCCAACACACCCACGCCTGCGCCACACCCTCCCGCACCGCCTCTGCTGCTGCTGCACCACCTGGTGATCGCGCCTCGCCGCCCCGCCCACCGACCCATGCGCTGCCTCGTCTGGTTCCCGTCCACATTTGTCCTACGTCTGGACCGACTCGTGGCACCCGTCCACCACCGTTGGCTCCATTGAGGAGAAAAAAAGAAAGAGAGAGGAAGAGAGCCAGATAAAGGCGCAGGCCGACTACATATCCAGCCCTGCCATCCATCGCTCACTCACCTGCTCGCTCACATAAAATCTATTCACCTACCACGCCATCACGCAAACCTTGCCCATGCCTTGCCCCTGCCACCAACCCGGCCGGCGTCGCTGTGCAAGGTGTCAGACCCTGCACGGCGTCGGCTGCGCTCCGGGGCAAGAGGTCCCGGCCCCGGTCCCGGCCTACCCCGCCATGTTTCCTGAGGAAGAGCTCGTGCTGCGCGAGAGTGCCGCGGGGGGGAGTTCTCGGCCTGGTCGGCATGTCGCTGTCGCCGTCGCTGTTGCTGTCAGTCGGACACGTGCGAAGAGCTCGGAGGATGTGGATGTGGCTGAGAATAGCAGTAGGTGGCCCCCAGCCCGGCCCTAACCTTGCCCTGCCCTGTTCCTGCCCTGTTCCTGCACAGCCACTCTCTCAACCTGGGACTATCCGTCCATCCAACCAACCAACCCAAACCAAGCCAACTGATGTGCACACGGTGCTGACTGCTCGCTCGTTCGCTCAGGTACCACCACCACCACCACCACCAACGCCCCCACGATCTACACGCCTAGCTCCTCCTCCGCCGCCGCCGCTGCGCCCTCGTCGTCCGGTTACGCCACTTGCGCTGGCAGCAATAGCAGCAATAGCGGCAAGAGTCCGCGCGGCGGCGCTGCGCCACCACCAGCGGTTGCCCCCCACGCCGTGGCGCAACGAACGACGACGACGTCACCAGCACCAGCAACAATGACGGCATTCGAGACCGCGCTAGCCGCGCGGGATGCGCCGTCATCGCCGTCACCCCACCACTCCTCCCACCTGCGAGCAGGGCCCTGCCCCTGGTCCCCGGAACTGCGCTACAATGCCGCGAGGGGAAGGGAGGCGTGCGCGCGTGTTGGTGCGTGGTATGCTGATGAGGGGCGGTAGCGGTGGCCTGGACCTGGACCTGGACCTTGATGGGAAAGGAATTTTAAGGCGGGCTGGGCCTGCTGCGGTTGCTTCTGTTGGTGGTGGGTGGGTGGGTGGTTGGTTTGGTTCGTTTGGACGAATGGATGGATGGATGCTGCGCTGTGTGGATGTTGGATGTGCGACATAGGATGTCGGATATCGGACTTTGGTGGACGAGGGTGGCGAGAGCGCTGCGCGTGCTCGTTTATCTTGCCTAAGTACTTATGTGTTTTTATCGTCTATCGGGTTGGGCGGTCTGCTGTTCCTTTGGCGTTGGTCTTGATGTTGGCGTTTGGTTTTGGCGTTTGGTATTTTCTTTAGCTTTGGCGTTTTAGGACTGACTGACTGCTTAAGATGCAGAGGGAGAGGACAGAGCGGAAGGAAAGAAAGAAAGAGGTACTTCACTGCGGGTTGGGGGTGGCTTTGGCGTTTTTGTTACACTTCTTCTTCTTCTTCTTGTTCTTGTTGTTTTTACTTGACACGTTGATGTTGATGATGTTGATGTTGTCCAGTGGCCATGGCATTTCTCTTTTTTGTTTCTACATTACATTACAGCGCGGCGAAAAGGCTCAAAAAGGCGGGGATGGGGACAGGTGGCCTACCTAGCGCGCGGGCGGGCGGGGTCGTGCCGTCGTGCCGTCCCGTCCCGTGCTGTGCTGTGCTGTGCATGGTTAGGGTGGGTTGCCTGGCGCCTGGCGCAGGTGCAGGCGCTTGGGTCTGGTACTGTAGGGTTGGTTCTACCTAGGTATGTAGTGGTATGTGTGGGTGCGGGGTGTCGTAGTGGGAGCATTTGTGGTTCTTAGCTACGCCTGTGAATTGATGGATGAGTAGATGGTGGGGTGTTGTGATTTGATTTAGACTTATTTTTTTTTTTTTTTTTTTTTTTTTTTTTGTGTGATTTTTGTAGTATGTAAGTCGCAGGGGTAGGGTTTTGGATTGGATGGATGAGGAGGGGTGGGGTGTGGTAGGGTGTGTAGAGAAGGTTGGTTTTTGTGAGGGTTGAAGTTGAAGGCTTGAAGTGCTTTCTCCAGATGCCGATGTCGTCGCTGCCCGACCGCAGGTGTCGTCTTTGAACGCGGGTGTCGAAACCGTCGTTGAGCTAACTGCGCCGCGGAAAACAGTTCGAGGGGTTTCGCCGCGCGAGTGCTCTGCCCAGAGCCGAGTCGACGAGACCGATGTGCAGAGTGGCGCAAGGAGAGCAGGCAGACAGACAATAAAGAGCTCTCGCCAGCAACACGATACAACCAAACGCCAAAACGACGCTCACCTGCTCGTCCCGTCGTGAAGCCAGCCAGAGCGATGATGACGACGACGACGACGAGCGAAAGCGCATGTGACAGGATCGGCAGCCTACTCTAGCCTCGGTCCTCACGTCCCCACGGCCCACCCCCACAGGACGCGAAGCGGGCACAGCGGCACCAGCTGCTTAGCTCACCACGCGCGCATCGTCATCTCCGCGACCCCTTTATAAACGCCCCATCCCCCCTCATTCTTCTTCTTCTTCTCCTTCATCATCGCAACTCGCAATGCCAGGCAGCCGTCTCCTCGGCATGCCACGCTACGGCATGCTACGCTTCGCTACGCTCCGCTCCGACGATCTGGGTGTCTGAATGACCGACCCTCTCGTCGCAACCAAATCACTCCACCAACAAGAACGAGCCGCCATTTCGCTGCCAGAGACTCGGAGCGCGCGCGCGCTGCTGGATGAGTGCTTGCTTGCTTGCATACTTGCTCGCTACACCATGACAGAAGCATAGCCACCGCGGCGGCAGACAAACATATCGGAACGTCACATAGGGACACGACAGCAACGAAGCTCGCTGGACAAGAAGGTCTTTGACTCGCTTCACTGGCCCATGTCATTGAGAGAACATCGGAGATACCCCTAAGCCTCAGTTCTTGGCGGCTGTGTTGCTGGACTGCGGATCTGGTCGCCGTGCTAGTACTGCTGGGCCAACGTGAAGGCTTCGGCTTCGCACCTAGGCACGCTGGAGCGCTGTGCGCTTGAGAGCGCTTGAGGGCTTTACAACCTTGCTGGCTACAAACATGAGGACTTCAGTCCTGTATACGTATGGGCTTTGTGCTCTTGAGGTTGGGGCATGGCATGGCCTTGTGGCCTCCTCAGACGCTGGTCTCTCTAATGATGAGACGACCTTAACACCTGTGGGGTTGTAGACTGCATGCGCTTGTTGTGCGCCGTGGGTTTGCATTTCCAGTGCATGCTTGGATGGCATGACTGACGATGTCTTGACGGCTGTGATGATGAGTGACTTGCGCCCTCCATGGGCAATACTGATTGAGACCTTGATGGATGATCTGGTAGGAGATGATTGACGCGTGAGCGTACTGTAGTAACATGCATCACGAACGACATACGGGCGAGAAGCGCGTGGTACTCTTAGACAGGCCCAGCGGCCATAGAAGCGCAGAAGCGCGGCGTTCTCGACGGAAGATGAACAGTTGCTGAATCCGTAGTCGCACAGAAGATTTAGAATGAGGTTAGTAAGTTGCTCGAGGTCAGGCGTACTCGAAGCATCAATCAACAAAGCACAGAAGATAGGCGACAAGCTGCAGAGGCAACCATACAGTGGAAAAAGTGAGAGTATTTGAAGTGAAGGTGTCGCACTGATTTGGTATTCGCTGTAGGGAATGATGACTAGTGAGAAGAGAAGAGAAGCAAGGTCACAGCGGACTGTGGGCAGCATGGAATTGCTTGATGAGAGACTGGGCCGCGTGGTTGCGGGCTGGGATATGGTGGGGTGTTCGTGTGGGTTGTGCGAGTTATACGGGCTGTACGAGCAGAAGATGTGAGGTGTTGGGACGAGGGAGTAGTAAGAGAAGATGAGAGAGGTTGAGAGAGGTTGAGAGAGGTCAATGAGAGAGATGTTATTATAAGAGAGGTCGCTAAGAGAGGTCAATGAGAGGTTAATAGTAAGAAAAGCTGAGAGAGAGAGGCGACGAGAGAAGCTATACGGACGAGGTTGTAATAGAGAAGCCAAAGGAGAAGTTAAGAAGGAAGAGATTAAGAGGGGAGAAGCTAAGAAATAAAGGTTAAGTGAGAGAGATGCTAAGAGGGATGTATTAGGAGAGAGGTTAAATATTAAGAGAGAGCGGTTAAGAGAAAAGTTAAAACGAAGAGAGGCTAAAGAGAGATTAGAAAGAGTGGAGCTAGAAAAGAGAATCGTAGAGACAGTGAAATTAAGAGGGATAGGCGAAGAGAGAGAGAGGTAAAGGATAGAGTGGGATTAAAAGACGTCAACAGAGGTTGACGAACATAGAAAGTAAGTGTATAGAACAAGGAATGACGAGGCTACCACAGACACAAAGAAGTGTCGACATCACAACGAATCATAAAAATAACCACGCATTCGAAGAAGAATCTACAGAACTTTGGCAAGATGCAGACCGACAGACAAAAACAGACATAGAAGAGGGCAGGTTTAAGAAAGAGGTAATCGTTGGAGTGCACTACCAGCGCTAGGAAAGGCCGCTGAGCCGAAAAATGTAAGATCAAAGAAAGAGATGCAAGGTAATTATTGGACGACACGCGATTTGCAAACACTTGAAGTTGCTTGAGAACGAACTCGAAGAAATATTAACAGCTACTCGGATGAGAGACCTGCCTACCGCAAGGGCTATCAAAAGCAACGACTTCCCTCTTCTAGGGAAATGGACTTGAGAATATCTACCGACCATTGAGACGACTTGCCTGGACACACTGCATACAATGTAATCAACATCAGCATCGATGTTTCGGCCCATCTCCCGTGAATACAACATAGACCAACACATAATTACTGGACGGCACATTTGGAATTCCCATTCCTTGGAAGAAGAACAACCATACTAATCTACCAATACAACAACACGATATTTTGGCCACGACATTATACACAACGACAAATTCAACGACTTTGGAAGACCGCTACGATCTCGACATTCGACAAACAACGATATCCAACTACAACAACAATACTTCCGACGCTGCGTCGGCGTACAGTTCACCGTTAAAATGCTGTTCAGCAAGGCTGGAAAGGCCGACATGAGTCAGGGCTGCTCTGAAGCCCGGGTGGGCGGGATCCTCGTTATGAGGGGCTTTGTTTTTCTCTGTGGGGTTTTTATGACACGGTCGGCATGATCGTAAATAGCCGCATGCGTGGTATTCGGTGGTGCGGTTCTTGTGCTGATGGGTTTAAGAGATGTTGGAAGACAGACGATGTACCCGTGACTTGCAAAACTTTTCCAGCCGGAAGTGTGGAATATGGGACACGAAAGACTCCAGGGGATCCGTAGATGATAGCGCATTAGCTCCGACAGCTTTTCAAAGACATGGCGAATGTTCAGTAGGTTGGATCGGTGTACGACATAATACAATATTTCAGTAATAGCTACAACGAGTGAGAGAACCCCCAAGACAAAAGTGAACCGCAACAACGCCATCACCAAGACAACTTCAAAAGAAAAACAGTAGAGATTGGACAAGTGCCCAATTTGGGACCAACACCCCCAATCAAACCTTGTAGAGGTAGCTGCGGCCATCACCGTCCACGCCCCGGCGCCAAACAGCCCTCCGCTTGTGTCGGTGGAGGGCCACCTCAGCAGCGGTCCGCCTAGCAATCCTCAACTCCCTGTCCTTCCGATCAAGGAGCTCGTCCTTGACAGCGATCATGTAGTTCATCTGCGCGAGCGCAGTCATGATCTGGGCCGAAGTGTTCTGTATCGCTTCGGCGAAGTTCTTCAACGAGACGTCCAGAGGCTTGATGCCGTCGCCAAACTCTTCCTCCCCCTCGGAGTCGGGCATTTCTTCGTCGGAATCGGAGGATGAGGAACTCGAATCCGACGTCGACTCGGTGTTTGAATCGCTGTCTGAATCGGCGTCGGAACCGCTGTCAGAGTCGGAGTCCAAGTCTGAATCGGAGCTGCTCTCCGATGATGTGTCCGAGTCCGAATCAGACTCAGGCTCGGAGTGTTTCTCGTGAGAGTCTTCTTCCTTGATTGCGACACCACCTTCTTCTTGGTCGGGCTCGGGTTCTTCTTTCTTTACGTCTACGTCCATCATCTTGTCACCGTCGTCGTCGTCATTTCCTTCCTCCTTTGGTTCGGCGCCTGTTGCTGACCCTTCCTCCTTCACGCATGGAAGGATATCCCCATTGTCGGCAATGTACACCAGGCCACCATCGATAGCACGGCCGAGAGCAGAATCGGGAAGGATGGCCGAGCCACGCCAGCTGGGATTGTAATGCTCGAACCATTGCATATGGGAACAATTGGCTGGTGAGTCCGGCGAACAGTCATCCTCGTGACCCGGCTCAGGAAACACGAGCTGCTCATCAGCTTCTTCGGTTTCTTCGATGAGCTCTTGCATCGGCCTCGGCGGCGTGTCCTCTAACTTCTCCGGAAGTTTACCCCATACTGGTGGTTCGGTGTCCTCCGTTTTGACTCGCTTCGGGAACTCTGATGGGCCTGGTTCCGGGCCCGGTTCTTTCTTCACAATCTCCTGCTCCACCGGTTCTTGCTTTACTGGCTCTTGTTTTATCGGCTGAGATGTTGTGGTTCCCGTTTGTGGTTGCTTGGCTGGCTTTCTCTCAGGAGCCAGGGTGGCGGACTTCGCACGGTTGGATGAAAAAAGATACATGGTGCTGTGGTTTGGAAGAGAAATTTCGACAATTCGTTGAGTGTGACTGAAACAGCTTGTAATGTTAGCGATCTTCTTACATCTACCGCACCTTCTATTAACCTAGAACCTACCAAGGCTAATGGTTTGCCAAAGATGGCTTTTCGTGAAGTCAATGGAAACAGTTGCTCACACTACGACGCCGAAAGACAATGGCTTTTAAGAAAGGAAATACCCAAGAACAGAGGCGTTGCCTGCGTGAAAGAATACAGGGAAGGGCAAAAGAAAGAACAAGAAAAGAGGGACACAAGGGGAATATTTCGCACATGGAGGTTGTACCTGGGATCCTACATATTTCTGTGGCAGAAGCGGCATGAAGCGATCGGACCGCAGTTCCCCGTACCCCCTGCTGGACAGAAAAGCATGCAGTTGTTGTTACTGCTCACATCCAAGTTGTATCCGTACTTTCTCTGGATCGTCTGCTAACTATTGTATCGTTGACCGGGAGAGAATATTTCTAACTTCCATATGGTGCCAGGGTTCTAAAAAATTGAGTATACCGTAGGTTTTTGGTACTCAACAAGTTCCAACTTCTTGAATGTATCCTTATCCGAAGTTAATGTATGTCTAATACTGCATTTCCACGCTCGGGATCAGCAGGGGTCTTTTACAGGACGCTTTTGACCCCCCCGCGTAAGTACGTCAGTGCCTTGCAGTGCAAGAGGTAATGGCAGATTGAGATACATGAGCGGCTCAAACGGCTCCCAGCCACTTGAGTATCCTTGAACGGGGGCGTTCCGATACATCCGGTTGGTGCTGTGCTACTGGTCGGGATGCCTGTTGACAAGACTCTGTGTTCGCTTACGCTGTTTACAGGCGTGACAGGGTGACAGACACAACGATGCGTTTGGGATGCACGTTTCAAAGCCAGCTTCCCCTGGCCTAACTGCAGCGATAAGCCGCGAAATTATGCTATCGTATAGCCGCTCCCCTGGCTTTGCTGTCTTTTGAGATCATTGTGACACCACTGCCATCTGAGAAAAGCAATTCAACTTGACTCGGGACCGACAATCACCTCCGTATTTGTGAAGATAAGCGGTGAGACGGGACTATTCTCAATGTTCCTGCAGCTTACCCCGAATGTTTTGATTTAGCACCCACACATTTTGGCCCATGCGTTGCTTCGACGATGCAGTAGTAGCATGGCAGTAGATTAAGATTGCGTGAGAAACGCTTGACGCAGGGGAAATGCAGTGTTGTCACAGCAGGCTTGACGCGTCTCTCTTTACGCGTCGCGCGTCTTGCATAGCTGCTTGTCCAACGCTATCACTTTCCAGGAAGATGTCCTTAAACGGTTAGACTTGTTTCCGGCTAAGCTCCTGCATATCGACTAAACTCCACCTTTGACCATAGCCAATCTTACCATCGATCTGGAATTGACTTCTTCAGAAACATCGGAAATGGTCAGTCACTGTGTACCATCGGAAATATTCAAGACGATATGTTTGGATGGAAGTTAATACAACTTAAATATACATCTAAAATCTCAAATATCTAATTTTTATGAAGAATTTCTCTTCCGCTTTCGACTATTTCTCTGCGAGACTATTGTTTTAGGCTTACTAGGCAGAGATTCGGCTGTTTGACTTCCAATTGATGCTTCAAGCATAGCCTAGCATTTCCGCCTGCCTCTTTGAGATAGCTACTGGGCAGCTGACCACCAGACTGCTGCCTAGCGAATAACTCAACAAAAGCCTCAACAGTGGTTCTCCAGAGTCTGTTCATCCTTTGAGCTTTTTCGCACTTCCACACGTATCCTATTATCACGACTCATATTTCACCATGACACTCGTCCTCTCACCTATGGAACAAGCGGATTTCCCGCGACTGACGCAAATTCTACATGCAGCTTACTACTCCACATCAGGCATCAGTGCGCTCTTGTATAACAGTCCGCCATCCGCCAAGTCTCTGGAAAAGCTCACCGAGACGCGCAAGCGCATAGCTCGTGAGGACGCAACTGCGCGCTTCCTCAAGATCACGGACACCGACATTGGCGAGATCATCGCATGCGCCAGATGGCATGTATACGAGCACGGGCGAACTGAAGAAGAAATGGACAAAAAGACCATTATCACTGATGATGAACTCATACCGGAGTTCAACGCCCCGGTCTACAAAGCGCTTTTTGAGCCCATTCTCCGTAGGCACAAAGAGGTGATGGGTACGCGTCCGCACATATATCTGGCCACTCTTGTTACCCATCCGGACCATGGTCGGAAAGGCGCCGGCAGTGTGTTGCTGCAATGGGGGCTGGACAAAGCGGATGAGATGGGCTTGGAGGCGTTTGTTGAGGCGACACCAATGGGACAGGGCCTGTATGAGAAGATGGGCTTTGAGGTAGCGAAAGATGTACCTTTTGATTTGGGCCAGTTTGGCGAGGAGGGCGTGGTGCATCATGTGGTGGGTATGTCTGGTGAAGTTTGTGTAGATGATGCTGATGTTGGTTCAGTGTATGGTTCGTCAGCCGAAACCAGACCCAACGGAAGGAGAGACATAGGTTTCCAGTTTGTTATATCTCGGAAATTTCATACGTTCAGGTATCTTCAAATAATAGCATTCTTCGTCTAAACATCATCACCGATGGTGGTAAATATAGTTGCCAGCGGATAGTCTACCTACCTACTAATTGCTTCTTAGGTAGTTATCACAAGCTATGGTACTACGGTCAGAGTTTACTAGACGCCTATAAAAGTGAAAAGGAGCGAGGATAAGTTAGGATTTATAAAGACATAACTACACAAGTATACGATGAATATGGGTTCTCTACGAAGATGTAAAAAACTTAAGAATGCGAGGGCATGAAAATAGTCAAAAGAGTGTGAAGATAAAGATATATAAATGTATAAGGGTACGAATTTGACAGCGTAAGTAAGTTACAAACCCACACACAGATCTAATCTCACGTAGTGTGGCAAAAGATACAGAAAGAATCATGGGCCAATGCTGTATATCCATAACCATGGTCGCGCTTGACTTCGGGGACTGGTACCTTGGCTCCTCCGTCTTCGAACTTGCCTCGTGTGTCCAAACGAATATTCGAGAAACCAATGGTGTTTAATATCGGTAATGAAGTCTTAGTCTTTTACCCTCTAGTAACTATAATTTCTTTCCATCACCTGTACACAGCCTTTGGTCTTATCCAAACAACAAAGCGTGCTTTGTCATCTCCGATGCTCTACCTCTAGACGTCTAGGCATTCTTTCCAAGCAACGACCACATCAATACACTTGAACCGCTGAAGAAGGTAAGGGTGAGATTCGATGTATGCCTTGATGCCCTCATCGGCTAAGCGGCCATGACGACGGCGCCAAGCCGTGACATGAACCAAGCTGTTGATGACACGGTTATCTGCGGGTAGAACTTTGAAGAAGGCGCGGAACTCCTGAGAAGTGGGCTGACGGCTGTGGATTAGAGTGATTAAGTCGTTTCCAAGAGAGCACTCAAAGTCTTTGAGGCCCAGACTGATGGTAGTTTGGTACGTGATTACATCATTCCAAATATCCCCCGAGAGCGGAACCGTAATGGGCAGGTGGAATCTGCAGGAGGAGACAAGGTACCTCAGGACACGAACAAGAGAGGATGAACTGGCAGAGCCTCGCGGGAGTGTGAATGTGCCATAACCGGTGTCGTTACCGAACTTGCCAATGTCTGAAACGGACAACATCAGAAGCTTCGGGTAATCTCCAGCAGTGAAGATTTCGCGGCCAGACATCTCGAGACAGATAGTGATCTTATTGCCCTTCAGGAGCGCACGCCGCTCGCTGCTGGTAAGGTTGAAAAGCGAGACGTCTCTCATCTGTTTGACTTAGTTAGTTCATCCCTAGGTTCATGGTGCTTTCTTAGCAACCTACTGTTAGTTGGCATCGATTGTTGTGGTTAGAAGGTTTTGTATGAAAAGGAAAAGTTTAGCCAATTATCTTGGACGGCTGGTCAAAAAGTTGACGAAAAGTGGCCAGGAAGTGGAGAGTGATCGGGTACTCTTATAGCGTGGCCCAAGACTACTCTTTGTATGTTACGAACATTCACTCTATGACTTTAACAGGTTGGCCGGGCGCCGCATCGCACAGTTAAATAATGACCCAGATACGTTAGCGTTGTTGTGGTTATGGGAAAGGCGCAGAAACAGGTGAATAGTCAAGGATCTGTTAAAGTGTTACCTTACCTAGCGTGCCTGCCTGCAATCAAAGATTTCGTTTGACTGGTCCGCAGACCCTTTCTTTCACCATGTTCCAAATCTGTATTAGCGCCATAGCGCATTGACCCCCGACACACATATATATTCTCCCGCCAACCTGCTTCTAAACCTTCCCTCTACCCCGTCAAGCTCCGGTTAGTTTCTCGTTCCGACTCCTGGCAATACCAGCCCTCGAAATCACGCGCGAAAGCGCACCGGCAGACAACTTCGGATTTCTACAACTTCACAATCACCATGGCTTGGGCAAGCACTGGCACCCCTGCATCCATGGCGAAGGGATTGAGGGAGTAAGACTTTCCCTCCACTTTCCGTGAACGAATGCGTGCTGATCGAACCAACAGGTTTTTCGAAACTGGCGAATACTCCGACCTTATAGTCAAATGCAGTAACGGAGACGAACTTAAGGTCCACAAGCTCGTTCTCTTCTCACAGAGCCCCGTGTTGAGGAATGCATGCGACCCACAAAAGGGGTTCAAGGTTAGTAAAAAGTCAGCGTGGAAACGAGCCCAGACTGTATTCATCTTCTGGGAGAACCTGGGAAGGCCGAGCGGCTTACGTGTAGTGTTGTAAAGCTGACATCGCGGAACAGGAATCCAAGGAGGGCGTCATTGAGCTTAATCATGACAGCCCAGAAAGCGTCAAGGCCATGCTTGAGTTCCTTTCGCTCGGTAAGCCTCCAGGCAAGACATAGCTTCCGAGGTATTCACATGCACTCTTTCACGTGCGCATGTACGCCATGGGAGAGATATATGGCTCGCAAGACCTAAAGAACTATGCGAAATCTAAGTTCACTGGCGGATCAGTCCGGATTTTCACAAAGTTGCCTCAAATCATCAAGGAAATCTACACCACAACACCCGCAATGGACCGCGGCTTGAGAGATTATGTTGTTGGTATTGCAGCCGCTAATAACCTGAAGCTCCTCGAGAATGAAAGCTACTGCGATATGATGGACGAAGTCGGTCCTTTCGGCACGGACATGGCGCGAGCTCTGGGCAAAATGACCTCGGAAAGTTTTGGAACGTACAAGTGTTGCGAAGAGATACAGATGGTCCTCCCCC